>NC_051154.1:288507779-288548371 GCF_013339745.2 Dermacentor silvarum
TGCTCGCGAAAGGCCAGATTGAGACCAACGCAGACCGCGCTGCTCGCGTCAACAGGGGGCATGTTGTAACACAAGCAGACGACACTTGCGGTGTGCCGGAAGTGCTTTCAAGAGTGTAGTGGCACACTGACCTTGCGCATTCTCTTTCTCTTACTTTTTTTATAGAAACAAATTAACAAACATTTACAATATTACGAACTACATTTGTTCACCATAATGTTGGAAAAATTACTGATGACACGCCGTGGGCAGCCAATCGGATAGCTGGCCCTACAGACGTGATATGGTAAAATCGCGTCAAATGGTCAGGGGCGGCTTAAAATACATCCGAGTGGGGTGCTGTGATGGGTAGCGATGTGCCTTTTTTAAAACGTTGTAATCAATTATACGCTTTACGCAGAGCACTTCGATGCGTCAATTAATGATGACAAGGACCTACCCTAACGACTCGGTACCTTTGTACAAAATCGTCAAAATAGTTTCAGGGTCCCTTTAAGGCATCGACGCGAATATATGTTGTGATTGGGTGATCACGCGTGATGATGACAGTCGCTGCTGAAGATCCATATCTCGGAAGGCTAAGGCAGAGTCTCAGTGCTTGAGGTTGAATCGACTGGAGGACGTGTACGTTTGCTCTTCTGGTGCTGCGCAGCACTAGGTCGCGAATTATTATTACTCCCAGAATGCGATGGGTCTTCTCATAACTAGTAGCTTGTCCATTGATTTTAATGACGTAGGGGCCCATTGCCTTGCCCGTGAAGGCAACCAGCGAGCACTTCTCAGATGACAGCTCTAATCCCGTCCTTGAAGGTAGTTTGACGTCAGTGCAGCCACTCTCTGAAGCCTGGCACGTATGTGAAGATGCTTCACCCCTGATTCCCAGATGGAGATGTCGTCTGCGTATATCGACCGATGCACTGACCACGGTAGTACATCAACAAGGCCAATGAGCGCAAGGTTAAAGAGCGTGGGGGTCAGGTCTCCACGTTGAAAGACACCGCGACAAGTGCAATGGTGTGTTGTTGTACCATCCTCTGTGTGTACGAAGAAGGTTCTGCCCTTCATATAATAGCTGCATATCCAATGCGGGTATACGCCACACGTGACTTTCTGCGTGACTACGCCGCCACCGAAATTTGTAACGCAATACAAGCTTCGCTTAAATAGCCTGTACAAAATTCTTGCAGAAGCCCAAGACGAGCGTAACCCATTCAAATACGCTTGGTGCCTGATACAGTAAATATCGCAATTAGGCGGGGTCCACCACTGCAGCCACCGATGCAGGCACACGTTGGCCGCTGGGAAGTGCAGGTTCCTGCGGACATCTTCGACAAGCATCACGGAGAACGGGTAATCGAAGAAGAGCGACCACATGTAGCTGGTCTGGTACAGGAAGCCGACCTGGCAGTCCACTCCGTATGAAGCACGCGCAGGATATGGATGCCGACATGGCAGCATATTGAGATTACTGGTGGGAGGCGATCACAGAAGACGCTGCTTATTTCAACCCGAACGGCACTGATGTGCGCGGCATCTGGAGAAGGATCCCGCAGTAAAACTGTCCCTTTCTTTGCTTTGTTATCTTTTCTCTTTCCTCCTAAGCCAGAGCCAATTGGTGTAAAATACACGCGCTTGATCCCGAACGCACTCTTCTAATGAGAAGCACGAGTGCTTGAGAAGGCTGCATATGTTACCTCGTTAGCATAAACTAGTCACGCGGACAGCGACTGTTTTAGCTTTCCAAATGAGCAACAGCAGAAATCAATAGCGGTGCCTATGTCCGCGTAACGCATAAACGCGACGGTCGCGACGTAAAAGAGCTGCCCGAGATTTGGTAACAACTCACGCGGACCTGACCTGCTTTTTTGGCCAAAAATTTCTAGCCATTGTAGTGATTCGGTGTTTAATATTATAATAATTGAATACATATAATAGCCTGTCAAACGTGCGTGATTATATATAATATATATATATATATATATATATATATGCGATGAGGCCAAATGTAGCGAATAGCCACCGGTTGAAGTGTATTGTCGAAGAGGAATCTTATTTGAAACGCCGCACTTTAGCTTCAGGGCTGACATGGAGACAGAATTACGGAGATCCAACTTAGCCTTTTCGTCAGTGAGAAAATTTCCATATTCACCAGTGTCCGGGAACCCATTGAAATGTTTTGCGGCGGTGCCCATTTCCCAAGGCACACTGATAAAGTTCGGCCCCTTCGGGAACAATCCAGTAATATAAGATCTTCGTCTGAGCACAGACGTTGGTATAGCGTCACAAAAGACCGTCCATGCACGTCTGGGGCGGTTATCGGGAGATGTAACGAACTGATTCGCGAATAGCAGAGCCGCTACACAGCCGCTTATATAGAATAGCTTATAAAAATCATTAAGGTATAGAATAGCAAAGCAACAAAGGAAAAGTTTAGGTGAAGCTTGGTGCAAGCACTCTCTTCTCCTGTCTCCCTGCTCTAAACAGTGAAATCCACTGACGTTTGCGCTGCTTTTGAGGTAGCCCCTGTGACGTTAAACACTAATATGGTGGAGTGCCATTGTTGAAGGAATCATTGAAATAAAATAAATTATAGGGGTTTACGTGCGAAAACCACCATATGATTGAGGCACGCCGTAGTGGGAGACTCCTGATTAATTTGCACCCCCCGGGGTTCTTTACCGTGCGCCTAAATCTAGGTACGCGGGTGTTTGCTGCATTTTGCCCCCATCGAAATGCGACCGCCGTAGCCGGGATTCGATCCCGCGATCTTGCTCTCAGCAGCCTAACACCATAACCACTGAGCAACCACGGTGGGTCCGAAGGAATCGTCATCATAATCATAAAAATAATCATCATCAGCAGTGCCATAGAAGAAAGACACGACGCAGGCCTTGTTTTCTATTGTTTTCGTGCATATGTGTGTTCACATATCGCCGGGTTGTTGAAGCACGAGACATGCCCCACAACGCCCTAGTTATTACTATGCGCCCAACCTGATACTGCGCTTGTGCTTACATCGGAGTAAACCGGGGTAGTGCAGTGGAAAAGCAAACTTCATGGTCGAATGCACTCTCGTGTATGCGTGAATTACAAAAGTGTAGTACTAACGCTCGGTCACGTGTAATTCAAAACTGCAGTATAATCAGAATTATGTGCAATCAGATAGCTTTAAATGTAAACAACCATAGCAAATAATTCAGCTATAGTTTTTTAGCGGGTCAAGCATTAACATACTGTTTCAGTTAAAAAGAGAAATGGAAGCACGGGGAGATGCGATTGTCTGCTTCACTTTGGAAAGCAGCCGTGTCAAATGCGAAATGCTTCCCTTTTGCAACAAGATCCTTTTCAAGGGCAGCTTGACAATTCACTCCGACAGCTACAAAATGTCATTCTATGCATTCCATTGTGGGCCGGCCACTTTCAATTATACGGCCAGAAGACACAATCGAATGAGTACAAAATTTTCCTTGCGTTTCAGAATCTACATGTGCTAGGAATACGATAGGATATTCTTGTGCACAGCTAAAAATCGGAGTGCTCCGACATAGACACAACAGAAATCAACAATCTAATAGTCATTTAATTAAAACGATAGCACAGAAAGATAAAGAACCGCGAGAAATTGACCAGCAGGAAGTGACGTTACATAAAAACGAGAACGTCCAGAAAAACGTGCACGTCACGGTAGCGCACACTCCTCTGTGGTACATTGCTTTATGACACCACGTCGGCACCACTGATCCGCTGGTGTAGCCGCAGCTGACGAAGCCGGAGCCCTTGGCGATGGACGCGGTGCTGGTCACTGCGCTGCTGCGTGCGATTCATTCGCATCGAGCAGCCACCGCAGCCTCGCCGACCGTGCAGGGCGTCGACAGCTCGGGCCACTGCAACAGTGAAACACAAGCACACCGTCAATCTGGGACTTGTATTTCCCTAAAAACCTTAAAATACGTGCTGAATCAAAATCTCATAGAAGCATGGCTACGAGTCAGGATGTACACAAGTTAATGGCAAACACAAATATTACGGACGAATTGATTGATTTTTAGCAGCGAAAGGAGACGCGCATGGTTACGGGCAATATTACAGTCTCCATAGTTCTGAATAATTAGTCAGAGCCTTGTCACACTAACTGCTTTTTGTTTTCTGGTCCTCCAAAATCTGTGACTCCGAAGCTGCAGTTTGACTACTTTTATGCTACGAGCTACAGCTGCCAGCCTTGCTAGCAAATACGGAGAAACTCGCGCCATTTTCTTTCTTTTTTTGCACCCCTTTTTTTGCTAAACGCCATCGAATAGTGCTGAAACGTTTACTCACCATACAGAACTTTCTTAGCGTTTACCACACGATAGCCAACGTCGACCACAGAGAGCGGAAGGCAGAAGTAGCGATCGACTGAAGCGTCAATTACGCCCCATCCTGCGAAACATTTGCTAATCCAGCCACGCATACTCCCTCTATTGTTTAACCTACTGCATGCCATGACTGTGGACACCACCATTTTCTGGTCGCCACAAACAGTGGTTATGATTAAGCGGCACAGGAGTTCATCTAGGCATGAGCTAGATAGTTGACTGGCGTGCGCCAGTGGCCTCATCCTCCGCAGTGTAAACATTCCCCAAATTGACCTTAAGAAGAACGACTGTGGGGGTGCTGTCCTGAACACTCTCGAATGCCGCCATATTGTCGAATTCGCCCTCACCTCTGCTCTGGCTGGCTCACGGGCATATGCTGCAGTCGCCATGATTGGCTCAGAACGCCAACATGTAGGAATTTCACAAATACCAGAATAGCACTCAGATACCACTGAAGAAGTGCGCGCGTGTGTGTGGAGGGCGTACCGGCGGAGCGAGGGGTAGCCGCTTCGTCAGGATGCCACATTTTGTTTTATATGTACCTTTAGTTTTGTTCAGTGCTCAAAGTTTTGGAGGATGAACAGCAACGCACTGCAACGAATGCCTTTTACCGGTGAGTACATGGAACGGCGACGTGCAGTCACTCTCTAGCCGGTTTCTAAGCATGGAGTAATCCCAAGTGTACGTTTATAGTCTAAATTAGAAAACTGTTGCACATGCAGGTGAACCTGGAAATGAAACAACGTATTGGAGTACTTTCGTATTGTTCGCGCTTCAATTTTTGAGCACTGTACTTATTTGTTTATTAAGCTTTAGCTCGCGTCAAGTGTCGCCTTCGCCTATTGGTGTAGGGCTGCTTTTGAACCCTGCTGAATTAAAACGAAATCGGAGTTTTCAAGAACACTGTCAATCCCGACACTTGAGAAAATTAATCAGGAATGAGCATTTATTCTCTCGTAGGTTATGTGGGGAATCCCCGCAATGTACTTTACTTTGAATTTAGAGATACCCATACTTCAGCAAAAAGGTCTATAGGAAGGCTCGCCCAACACTAGTGCACTTGCAGTTCACATGCCGTCGAGAAGTGTGCAGTGCTTCGGCTACAGGCTATTTCGAGTTTATTTGTTTTTAGCCTCGTGAAGAGCATGTTATGAAATGGCAAAATAAATTCAGCTCGTATGTTCGGTCTGTTGGCACTGGCAAAGAAAGAGCAGTTTTGATATTTTTTTTCTTCTTTTTACATGTACATGGGGGCTTCAAAAAAAAAATGCGCAAGGTTTTCGTAAGCCATTCCACATTTAGTTGCGAATAATGTGGAGTTAACGTATTTCGAACTATCTAAAGGACAATAACCCAGTCATCGAGGCGCAGCGCACATTTCTAAAATTTCGGGTGGCGCATCGTACTATCTGTGCCAATGAAATCATTTTAACGCCAGAGCCACTGTTTTCGCAGCCGGCGTTCGAAGAAACAACCAGCTCACCTTTCTGGGTTGCGTGCACTTGTAGTGGTGCAGCCATTCGTTCCAGGGCCCGAAGTAAGGTGGGACCTTGGAGATGCCAGGACGGAGGACCCACGCAAGTCTTGCACCGCTTCTGTCTCCAGTAACGCGTCGCGGAATGCCAGGCGCTGCCGCTGCTGCTGATCCGAAAGAGCGGCCCGACATGACGTCATGCTGACACTTGCGGTGCAAGGTGCGGCGAGACCTGCAGAAGCGCTGGTGAGGTCGAAACGGGGGAGCAAGCCGTTTGCTAGATGGCGGGTTGCGAGCGCTGTCAGCTCCAAGGCGGTCGGGAAAGGGTTCAGGGTGCTGGACGAAGTCGAGTCGCCGATGACGCCTTCGGTGACGCCGACTACTCATTCCGGAAAGCGTGAAGGAGATCAGTGTGGTCGAAGGAGACATAATCTGCGATGCACGGTGGCGTCTCGTGCAGCATCGAACAGGCAGCTGCGCTTCTTCTTTGCCTTTTACTCACGCGTAATCTTCTCGCGCCCACGAGAGGCACCTTGCTTGGTAGCTTGCTCCCAATTTCATGCCGCTTACCCACTACAAAGGATCGGCCGAGAAGACGGTGGTTATAGGGAAGAAGGAGAGTAAAAACGTAAAAAAAGTATGTCACTGTAAGGTAGGAATGTTCGACAATTATGAAACATACTTACTTCTGCAGAATATAATTTATTATAATTTCATATATACAACAGATGTGGTGGCATTAGAATAACTTAGAATACATAATCAGCGATTTGATGAAATATTCAATTCTGGATTCAGCAGAATTAACAGAGTTGTGTCACAGAGATAATCGCAAATGCAGATAATCTATCTCGATATTTTTATCTATACTTTCTTTATAAGCCCGTCTCGTGCCAGGAACGAGAAAGTTGCATTGTTCATTATATTCTCGTAATATCGCGCTGCGAAGAAAGAAAACAATTAGTGCACGGTTGGACGAAATATGGCCTTATTGTGGGTCCAGTAATATCTACAGTTCAAACGAAAAAAAAATCAGTTGTGGTCTTACGAATATCTGATCGGCGATTTGTCTGATGAGGGCAGGAGCATTGCGCTGGTTACGTTTAAGATAACCGAGCGTACGTGAGGCTTTCGCAGTTATTTTTTCGATGTGCGCAGACAATGACAGGTTAGGCGCAAGGAGAATGCCGAGGTACTTGTATGAGATGGTGCGTGTGACGGGGTTCTTATCCAGTGAGTAATCCAAAGCGGGAATTGTCTTTTTGCGGGTGAATGCTATTAGTTTGCATTTATGAGTGTTTAGGGTCATTTGCCAAGAACACCACTTAGTAATACGGTCAAGATCTCGTTGAAGACCGACGTGATCAGAGAGGGTG
Source organism: Dermacentor silvarum (assembly GCF_013339745.2). Taxonomy (NCBI): domain Eukaryota; kingdom Metazoa; phylum Arthropoda; class Arachnida; order Ixodida; family Ixodidae; genus Dermacentor; species Dermacentor silvarum. The sequence continues at coordinate 288,514,985 of NC_051154.1, forward strand.
TGTGAGAGTATTACGATTCTGGTTTATAGAGCACTCGACCACCAAAAGAACACCAAATAATAAAAAAAACTATTTGTGAAGTTTTGCGTGCCCAAACCACGATCTGATTATGACGCACGCCGTAATGGGGGACTCCGCAACTCGGACCACCTGGAGTTACTTAACGTGCACCTAAATCTAAGTACACGGGTGTTTTTCGCATTTCGCCCCCATCGAGATGTGGCCGCCGTGGCCGGGATTCGATCCCGCGACCTCGTGCTCAGCAGCCCAACACCATAGCCACTTAGCAACCACGGCGTGTCAAAGGAACACCAGTTCGCCAAGTTATTGTGATATCACACTGCCGACGGAGCGCTGAAGGTCACGAAAACAAGATGAGCGTTCCGTACTCACAGGCAGGCTATGCGGAAGCGGCTCAGACACGTCTGGTAGGCGCCCAGGTTCTCAGCTTTTCTCGTACGTATGTCTTTTGTACGAGAAGGTTTAAATAGCGTGAACAGCAAATGTTATATTAACATGCGTAAACACCGCACAAACACCATACCGAGCAGAGGCAAGAGAACAAAATGCGGTGCGTCCGATCGCCCGCAGCCGCGCAAAGTACAAGTACGCAGTTGCTGGCAGAGTAGAAGCCACACCACCTCCCCCCGCACAGCCTTCCCGCTTTCCTCCTTTCGCGTGCGAGATTGAGTCGCCAGTTCCCTTTGCGCCCGGTCGCAAGATAAGCAGTTGGTGCCGCAGCAAGGCGTCGCCCGCCCTCCCTTCCATCCCATCCCCCCACGGCCTTTCGCGTGACGGAAGATGTCACGCTTGCCCCCCGCGGTGGGTTCACTCTCCATGAAAGCCTGCGTCCTTCGCGTGCTTTCACTCGCACATACAGCATACGGCGCACGGCGACGATATTATCGCCTTTGGACTTTATATGGAACCTGACGGTGACGGCGACGCCGACGCCGGCGGCAGAACTTAAAGAAAAGCACTGAAACCAATCAATATTTTTGGCTTGGTTTGTTGGCTTACAGAACAACTTCCCCACCCCCCCGGAAGGTGCGACGTCCCCCGGCGGAGATACTTCATTCCAGAAAGCTACGAACAACGCTGCCAGAAATTCAGGACGGCTCTGGCCTACCTGTTGTCAAGCGTCGTCAGACAGCAAGTAACCGGCCACCGCTGCCACCTCTGAGCCAAGGTGACATTGTTCGTGTGAAGAACTCTGTCCGGGATGAAAAAGCAAAGGTCATGCTGAGGTGTGCTCAACCCAGATCCTACAACGTGGTCACTGAAGATGGGAGACTTCGGCGTCGCAACCGAAGGCATTTGCTGCCTACGAAAGAAACATTTAGGCGTTTACTTGATGACGACAGCGAGGACACTTCCGGGAACGGCGCATCGCAATCGCAGCGGCAACAGCAGCAGCGACCGTTGACGCTTGATAGGCGTGCAGTGTCAAGCACCCCTGGGAATAGCACCTCGCAGCCGCAACAGCGACCAATGACGTGTGATGGTGGTGCGGTGCTAAACGCTCCGGTGTGTAGGCGATCGCAGAGATAACGTGTACCCCCGCGAAGTTTGGCATATGGCAGGAACTTTGAGCAAATGTCCTAAGTTGTTTGTGTGTGTGTGTGTACATTGACCGGATGTTACGCTTAACCCCTCCTTTTGTTTACGCTTTGTTTATGTTTTCATTCTCTCATGTTGCAGGAAAGATGTATCCGATGCGCGATGGGCAGCCTGCGCCGTGCTGGCTCAGAACTGTAGCTGATACGCATTGCTGACTGATACACCCTTGCTCTCTGTTGGTGCTTACAGTATAAATACCTTTTGCTCAATGAAGCTGGGCTTCTTATCCCCTTGGAACTCGGCGTACCATGACTACGGTACAAGGGCGTCGGCGACGACGCCGACGACGACGCCGGCGCTTGGAGTGAGTGAATGAAATAACTTTATTTCACTCACTCACTCACTCCTCCTTATATGTCCTTATATGGACACTCGCTAGGAGTGTCCATATAATTGCTATCGCAAAACAACGTTCCTCTATACCCCGGCACCGCGTCAGCAAATAACACCACGGACAGAGCTAAAACTTGGTGCCTGGGAAAAGAAAAATTAACAGCTCTGGGCATTTTTCTAAATTTCTACTTAGCCAACAAGAGTCAGCACACTAACGGTATCCGACATTGAAAAGAGATTAGCACACTGCGACGACTCCAAAGAGCTGGACATATAATAGTAATTTCCCTGCTGCTTCACGGCAGCTGTATCCGAGAACTTAAATAGTTAATTGCTTTAAACCATGAGATATCACAAGGCAGTATATTGACTAAAGTAGTCTGCAACTCATACGATTCTAGGCGTGAGTACCACTGGCACGACTGATATACCACATCAGAAAACTTATACAAAGTCAAAAGCTGTAGTAAAAACAGGAAAATAAAATGTAAGCTTAGTTGTTAAGAATTTTCACGAAAGTTTAGCTTTAGATAACATTTTATTGGGACGAATATTTCAACTAATAAATGTAGTGTTCACTTTGAAATTGCGCGTTTGAAGCCCGTTGTTGCTTAAAGGCGTTCTGAACAACCCCACGGGCTTGATGAAAAACACAGACCGCGGATAAGATACGCTGTTGCGAACATCTCAGCCAAATTGTGCAGGCGTGCGCGGCGCGCGGAGCTCGCAAGCGGAGCGCCAAGTCACCTTTTAGGTGCGAAGCACCTTATGCGCCCGGGCTGTCGGTGTCTGCTGTCGTCGTCATGGTAAGCAAGCGGCTCGTGCTCGCGCGAGCGCGTGCCGAGCGTCCCGCCGGCAGAGCGCTCCCGAACGCTCGCGGGTCGTCGTCTTCCACAGCTGGCTGCGTTGCCGCTCATCATTCCAGTTTAGAATTTAACTTCTCTTCTGTCGTCGTAATGGGGAGGTCGCGCGTTTACGGGGTAATGAGCCATTGATTAAGGCAGTATGAGCCCATTACCGGTGCATCACTGCATCCGTCACACCACCCCAAGTTTCACGTTAGTGGAGCTGCATTTGGCTCAATGGGTCATTTGACACTTACGCATAAAATTTAATCCACCGCTCAAACCGAGCCTACGACTTAACTCGTGCTAACTGTAACAACTAATAAAAACTAAAACAGTAAGTAAGGCATCCATAATGGCCAAATTGCTGAGGGAGTTAAAGAAAGAAATGATGGTTCCGCTAATATACTTTATGGTAAAAGACATCATCAAGCTAAAATAATACTAGTGACGGCTTGGCCGCACGGCGAGCGTTTTCTGAAACGCTCTGTTTTGAACAAAAGCGTGCTCGTCACTCTTTTCTGGACGCTTTATTTCGTAATATAGCAGATTCCCATACGCGGCCACTATTGGCCAATAGCTGACATCAATCAAGAAGGGTGTTTTCATCGATCAGTGCGCTTCTTCCTATGATTACTTTCTATATTTATTGAAGCAGTTCAATAAACTACCTGAAGCAAGCGAAAATCTGCTCTGCTATTTCGATAAGACTTACGTACTTCCGGAAGAAGCCGAGTATTGTCTGGTCACGCTCAGCCGCGGCCGCCCACGTAGGAACTATTGACCCTTTTCGCGGAGCAATTTGCTCTAGAGGAACGAGATGGCGCTTTCATCCGCGCGCCATACGTTGCCTCAGCGAATGCGCACGAATACGAAACCATTACTGCTTCTACCCTGCTATTGTGCGATCAGCTGTCGAAAATGAAACTGGGTTTGCGCTAATGCACTGTGCCCAATTCATACTGCAAAATGTGTAACGATAAAGGGAAGACGTGTGCGGTAGTTCGCTGCAAAAATAGTGATTCACATATTAATGAATGAAATCAACCTCTGTCGCCGCTGCTACATAAGGACTGCCTGTGTTTGCGCCCTTCGCGATGCACGGCTTTCCTCAAGGATAAAAAAAATATAATTCAACCGCCTGCGCTGTATAGCTAACCTCCAAAGAAAGGACTTCAACTCCGGAATGTCGGCACACAAGAGGGAGTACCGCTCGTTACACAAGGAAGTAGTGCCACTTACTGGCATAGTAAACTTGTCGCACGTTATCTACACACATCCACGCCTACTCGCACGAAAACTTACGCCCACCCTATCGCCAACGTGTGAGTGAATAGGCGCACACTTGAATCAATGTGCTGAAGCATGAGTGACGGCGACTACACCGACAAGGTACGAATGTTGGAAGCTGAATGTTTCATAACGGTCCACAGAGTAAGCGAGTAATACGTATTTTCTACGAGCTACCGCAAAGTAGAGAACATCTAAATTCCAAGCTTTGTGCGCAGCAAGAACAAATTTATCGCAGCAGAGCACACCCGCGAGTGATTACGCTGAAAATAAACAATCAGTGGCCGCACTGAGGAACTTTACTGAGTCAGAAATATGACAAGCCGCTGGTTAAAAATGATAGCCAAATAAAGAATGCAGAGCACACTGATACCGATTTAATTCATAAGCGGAAAGTTTCGCCAGCCTGGAATACATTTCTAGCCCCGCTTTTAGTCTAAGCACCGTATATGCTCCTCGCGCCGTTTGGACAAGGCGTAATGAGCTCTAAAACACATGTCCTCTAAAGCTGTGGCCAAAGCTTCGTGCCGTGCACAGTCACCGTCTACGATATGCGTCGAAACGGAAGTTTGCTGCGCCGCACCGGCGTCACGCGCTTGAACTGTAAACGCAGAGGCAACGGAGGCGGCTGAGGCAAGCAATGGACGCGTCACCACGTGATCAAACATGGCAGCGCCCACGGGAGCGCCGCGAAAAGGGTCAATAATGTAACCAGACTGTAAATTGGTGTCGTAGCCGACGGGTATCGCTCATTTCGACTAGTTTTGAACACTCAACTACACTCTTAAAAATAAACTTAGTAAATAGGTAGTAAATGCACGTTTTTACTAAGTTACTGTGTATTTTACTACCTTCTGACTAGTTCTGTACTAGCCAGCGGTTAGTAAAGCTAGTAAGTGCTGCCTTTACTAACCAGAAATGCGTCTTAGTAGTTTTCACTAAGTAACTACTAAGCAACTACTAACTCGTCTGGCTTTGGCCTATTATGCTGTGATGGTAACAGTCTTATGCGAAACTGAGATAAACTGTAGTGTTGTTCAATATGTTGGATTAACAGTTATAGGCGACGTCGTAGCACACATATGTACAGACAGTAGGCTTTAGACATTTTTGCACAAAGCTTTGATTATTTAATCAAATACATAGGTGCTCACCGGTGCCACATGTACTCCCTCAAACTAGGCCTATAAGTACTCGTCAAGTTGCCCTTTCAGTAAGTGTTGCGTAGCACCTTGGTCGTTCTGTTTGTATGTCCTTGCTTGTCGTTGTTTGTTGGAGATAGTAGTACATTCTTGTCCGGAATCAGTGCGCCTTCATGTCCTTGGTAAATTTACATTACGTGTATGTGTATACCATCAATTAATGCGATATGGCGCGGTTCTTTTTTTTTTGATGTATATTCTTTTACTTTCTTATGCTTTTACAATACCATCGACTTCATATGACAATGCAAGCGGCACTTATAAATGGAATAGGCCCCATTGTATTTTTGGTAATTATATTTCAGTTGCGTTAGTAACTGCACTACCGAGGTAGTATTTAGTTAGTACTAAGTTAGTGTTTTTTTCTAGCTTCGGCAGGTAGTGAAAAGTACTAACCATCATTTTACTTGCTGCCCTTACTAAGAAGGTAGTGCTAGTATTTACTTAGTGAATATGACGACCTTTTTTTTAAGAGTGTAGCCTCGAACCACGCGAAATTTCAGGTGAGAACACACTCCCGCTTGCCAGCGTGCTCACTCCTAGCCACTCCTGGCTTTACGACATGGCAGACTTCGTTTCGCTTTGAGCTACCGCCGCAGCCTTCGCAGTGCGAGGGAGCCGGAGGGGTACATACGCGACCTTTGAATGCCAATAACTCCGCTTCTGCTGAACGCATTGAAGTACTTTTTTCGGCGACGCATTTCTGACATAGTCTATTTTAACTATACATGCATTTCCCGACATCGATAAGATATAGTTTAGGGCCCCTTTAAATTATAAAATGCTTATATTTTCCCGGTTGGCCTTTAGCTGTACCGCGATTTTCTGTAAAGTAGGGAAATATATATATATATATATATATATATATATATATATATATGTGGCGCTTCTTTTATTGCGATAGCAATTATATGTACACTCCAGGGGGATTTCTGCTGTCGGCGTGGCCATCGTGTTCGCCGTGAGGTTGCGTATAAAGTCCAAGGGTGACAAAATCGTCGCAGCGCACCGTATGCTGTATGTGGGAGGGAAAGCATGAAAGGGTGACCCGGCGATTGCAGCTCAATCTCGCCTACGCGCCGTCTTCCGTTGTGCGAAAGGCCGTGGGGGGATGGGACGGAGGGGGCGGCGTTGTTCTCCAACAGCAACTGCGCATTTCGCGACTGCGCGCTTGGGGAACCGTCGATCGCGGCTCAATCTCGCGCGCGCAGGGAGGGAGGGAGGGGGGGGGGGGCGTTTGACTGCGGCACCAACTGCGTAGTTTGCACGGCCGCACGCGCTCGCGAGTGCCTTATCTAGAAAGCAATCTGCAGGCGGCTCATATCTTTATGCGTGCGGTGATCTCGCCGCTCAGTTTGCGTTGAAGCGATGCACAGCACGAAGGTCACTTCGCTCACTAATGCTGCCGCGCCGTTTCATGACGCCAACTTTTTGACAGCGAGTGTCCGCGGCCATCGAGTGTGACGTGTTCATGTTTGCCAATGCGCGCTCGCACTATTCTTGTTAATTTAGTTAGAAAGCGAATACTTCCAAGTTTATACGGCGGATAAATCTACAATCCATACTTCGCATAGCTTTCTACTCATCGATGGTTCGCCTTTTGGGCGAAACGGCGGCTGTTATTCTCTTTTATTCAGAATCAAAATATTTATACATGAAAGAGATTGTTACTAATGAAGGCCCGAAATTTCAAGGAAGTATATTGCTCTCGGACGAAAAAGAAGTCACAGGCCTGCGCGGCACGCGCAGCACAGTCACAGCGTAAGCTGGTAGAGCCGCTCAAGTATAGCTCCAATTTGGGCACCAGGCACAAAAGGGTCTTCGCGGCAGTCTGTTCGCCTCGTTTTGGCGAGAATGATCTGAATTGTCCACTCGGCGTCGACGGAAAGCTGCGGCTTGTAATGCTCTCTGCACAGTCGTCTGCGCCTGCGGACGCTGCGTGTGCAGGCATTTTACCTAGATGACGCCACCATACTGGCGGAGGCTCGAGCCGTCTTCCCCTGCGTGCTAGGCTTATAGGGTATTTTCCGCGGTCCGGTAGCAAGTGCTTGCGTGGCTCAGTGGTAGAGTATGTGGCTCCCACGCAGCGGTGGTGGGTTCGATTCCGGCGGCAGTCGGGTACTTTTTTAGCGTTTCCGGCGATAGCGGTTACGCGGACGCAGCCGGCGGCGGCATCATCGCGACCCGAGACTGCAATTGCAATGAGCCCACAGCAGCTTACGCTGTAAAAGCAAAATCCTAGTGACAACAGCGAGCAGGGTATTAATTAGGGCCTCAGAAAACGGAAGAAAACCACCAAGATTAAAGAAAAAGCTGCTGAAATTTGTTTATATCGTTACCCGACAGCAAGGATCTATTAAAACATTCAGTAAGAGAAAAATGAGCATCATTTATGGCTCCAGAATACACTGCAGATATGAACACGCGTTAGCTAGGCAACGAATATTACGGTATTTTTTGCTTTTTTATTATTTGCAAGTGACTGGTCCATGTTTGAAAGTTTATAGCGAAATGCTAAGTAGTCGAACGGTTTCCTTTCAGCTATCATGATCCTTCAATCCTTTAACAATTTAACGTAGTGGAGAAGCCAACATACTGTACTTGTAGCGAACATTTACAATTAATACGAAATAAATACTCAAAAAATATATAAATAAATAACAGAATGTTTCATCTAAAAAAATGTTAACGAAATCGACGTGACCCAGTACACTGACGTACGCTACATATTTACGTTATGATATTGTCCCCCTTACAACGGTTTATTGAGGGTCCAAGAATGAACAAACTGCCTTCTAAAATAATTTTGTTTCTGGTGGAGTTCACAGAATTACAGAGAGAGAAAGAAATTAGAAGTAACTTTATAGAAGAAAAATAAGGTTAAGGGCGCGGGAGGGTGCACGAGTCCACAGTCCAGGACTACAGTGGCCGCCGCCATGCACCGGGCCTGGTCGTGGAGGCTCAGCTGAGTCTGCAGATCAGTCTGGGCGAGGATGGCTGCCCAAGGCTCCCTAAGAGAATTTTGTGCTAATTAGTGTAAACTTGAATTTTGGGGCCATGATTTGCACTCCCATGAATTAGTTTTACGGAATAATATCCTAAACATAATGGTTCACTTCTTTTATTTCTGATTCTGCGATCACCATAATTTTTTATCTCTGATTGAGACGACTTTATCGAGTTTTCGTCGACAAACCTCAGCGCTGTATACCCAATGATTCACCAGGAGATTATGCAACGGCCATCGGTTCGACAGCGAACGGCACTCTGGAGTTCTTGAGCAACAGCCAAATTTACGGTTATTGTATACAATAAACGATATAATAAATTGTGGGGTTTTACATCCCAAGACCCCGCACACTCAGCGCAGGAAATGAGATCAAAGCGATAAGGCGATCACAAATTATGCTCAATGGTCCGTCGCAATTACCTCCTCCTCTCCGGCACACTCGCTGACGTATTGGTGACACAGTTTGGATATATAAATCCTGAGAAAAAAAAAGTACAGCGCTGTAATTCTCTTCCGACATGAAGCGCAATTCTTCCGTGCGTATCACACTCATGAGCAACACCTTAGTTGTGAAACGAATTTAGGCCTAAGACTCTACCACGCGAGCGTAATCTTGGACGTATAAAATTCACCTTACTCCGGTAAACCCCTGCACAATGCAGTGCTACAAGCTTTTTTATTTTCTTCCACTGTTGTTTTTGGTTTATGTCAACGATATCTATTTATTAGTGCAACCAGTGGTGAAGATCAGACGTTTTGCTTATGATTGTGTTGTGTATTGTCGGAGTCATGAGCGGTGTGGACAAGAGAACAAACGGGGATAGCCGATATTCTAGTTGACATAAGGCGGAAGACATGGAGCTGGGCAGGCCATGTAATGCGTAGGATGGATAACCGGTGGAGCATTAGGGTTACAGAATGGATACCAAGAGAAGGGAAGCGCAGTCAATGTCGGCAGAAAACCAGATGGGATGATGAAGTTAGGAAAATTGCAGGCGCAAGTTGAAGTACGCTAGCGCAAGACAGGGGTAAACGGAGATCGCAGGGAGAGGCCTTCGTCCTGCAGTGGACATAAAATACAGGCTGCTGCTGATGATGATGATGTGTTGGGTATACTAGCATAAATCAGCATTCTTATCAAGTCAGACTAAATGATTCCTTGCATTCAATCAGTGTAGGGTGTGTCAAATGGGGCTTGAAGCTCAATACTTCGAAAACGGCGAGCATAACAATTAGTAACAAAAAAAGCCTTTAGAATTTGCTTACACCATTAAAAATGGATATGTTAAAAACACTCGACAAGTGAAGTATTTGGGTGTCACACTCAGGAGTAACTTAAGTTGGTAACCCTATACAGATAATCTTTGTAGTAACGCACTGAAAAAGTTGGCATTTTTAAAACGGAAACCGCGTCATGCGCCAACCGCCGTAAAGTTAACAGCCTACAAAGCTCTCATCAGGCCAAAACAAGAATATGCGGGCCTAATCTGGAGTCCGTATCAACAATTTTATTTACAAAAATAGGAAGGGTGCAGAACTTAGAATTGAGGTTTATCTATTCTATATATTCGCATCTCTCGAGCGTATCTGTCCTTCGCGATTGGGAAAAGATAAAAAGGATCGAACATCGTATAATGGTGTCCAGATTAAAATTTATCTATCAGCTTTACCATGGTCACTTTAATACCGCGTGAACGTTACATAACCAAGCCGTCCACGCGCTTTGACCGCACACACGACAGCAAAACAGTCAGGCAACCATTTAGTCACCTTAACATAGATCAATATTCCCTGTTTCCTCAATGCTATTACACTATAGAATAAATAACCACAGGAAGTAGTTAACGCTAATACGACACAATCGTTCGTTCATCTTGTGAATAATATTTCTTTTTGATTAATATTGTGCTACGCCGCAATGAAACAACTTAATCAATTCTCGCGTCTGTTTTATGTTGATATTAGGTGAAATGCTGAATGTAGTCTACTGTTGTGTGTGCATGGTACATCACTGCTTTGGTTTTAGGTTGCAAACTACAACTCTCGTTCCTGCATAATCTTTATTGTTGACCATTCTGTATTGCAAATGTTGATGTCCCTGTATTTTTCTGTTTCTAGCCTTGTTTATTAGAATTGATGTAACCACTCCTGCTTGGGCCCGAATAGAGCCTGCAGTATTTGTAAATAAATAAATAAATAAATAAATAAATAAATAAATAAATAAATAAATAAATAAATAAATAAATAAATAAATAAATAAATAAATAAATAATGCACTGGAGAGCGGCCTTGGAGTCAGAGAAGATTGACCGTGCCTGAGACGGTTCTTCATGTAAAAACTCTAGAGCACTACGGAGGGCGGCGAGTTCTGCAGCCATCGATGATGTAAAATGCGACGTCTTGAATTTTATGGTGATGGACCTCGCGGTCACTGCTCCTGCTGAGCTTGCAGAAGAAATTGAACCATCCGTGTAAATGTGAAGGCATCCGCTGCGTTTCTCATGCAGGAACAGTATTGTGACTTGGTGTAGAGCGAAATATGACGACTGCGTTTTTTTGGGGGGGATTCCAGGAATGGTTAGGAGTGCTTCGAGGGGATGTAGGCACCACAACAGTAATGGTGGTCTTGCTGCAGGCGTGTAGTTCGATGGAAGCACTGCAGGATGCGAAGCAATAAATTTCGCTGAACGCAGGTTGTGGCCTTGAAGTAGGAAGTGAGGCGAGGTGGCGTGATGGAATCCGGGCGAAATGCCTGACGTGCATTTATTAAAGGTCCCTGAAGCAGTTCGAACAAATTTTGTAGACGCGTAGGGTACAGCTACAGTAAAACATTCGCACAACAATTTGTGTGCAGTGTCGGACGATTAAAAGTTACCCTCCTCACTAGATATGCTTTTATTGCGATAGAAATTATATAGACACTCCAACCGGATTTCTGCCGTCACCGTCGCCATCACCGTGAGGTTCCGTATAAAATCCAACCGCGAGAAAATCGTCGTTGCGCGCCGTATGCGCGAGTGAAAGCGCTCGGGGGACGCCCGCTATCACGAAGAGGGAACGCACGGCGGAAAGCAAAAGCGACCGTTGCACGAAAGGCCGTGGGGGTATGAAAGGGAGGGAGCTGGGGCGACGCTTTGCTGCGGCACGAAATGCATATCTTGCAACCGGGCGCGAGCGGAACTGGCCACTCAATCCCCCACGCGACAGCAAGAAAGCGGGAAGGCAGCGCGGGAGGGAGGGGGGGCAGCTTCTACTCTGCCAACACCTGCGCTTGTACTTTGCCCGGCTGTGGCGGTCGCCCGCCCCGTCTCTTATGTCCACACGCTATGACCTTTGTATGCGCTGTGCATTCACCGCTCAGTTTCCATTGAAGCGATAGACCGCATGAACCTTCACCCGCTGCGGCGGCTGCGCTTGCTGCCAGCTTTTTGACCGTCGTTGTCTGCCGTCATTCAGTGTGATCTATTCATGTTTGCTTGTGCGCGCTGACACCACGCTTGTTAATTAAGTTAGTAAGTAATGTGTCCATGTTTAGGCAGCCGATAGAACTACTATCCCTACTCCGAACAGCTCTCTACTAATTTGCTATCGCAATTGATGCTTTGCCTTTCGGGCGAAACCGTGACATTTATTTTTCTCCTCAACTCGTTCGTCAAGTGATCAGAGCTTAGCTCCGCCTTCACTGGCTCTACATCCTGATATGACGTCGTGTTATCTACTTCCGGTTTTCTTGGAGCCAGCGTGCGAAGCCTCGCCAACCTCTCCGGCAGCCGCCAGGCACTCGATCCCAAGCAAGAGCTTCGAGGTAGCGTGCGTTACGAGCATTCTGTCACAGCCCCGAGCGCGCCTGGTATTCCGGTAACCATAGTCGAACTGGGCATTTTGACGAATGTGTGGAAGCGTAAAATGAAGCCCCTCCCCACTACTATTGCTGTGATATGGAGCTTCAGTCAGCGTAGACGGAAGTGGGGCGAGTGAGCGGCCTGATCGGTCTGCATGGTCCAGCCAGCTGGTGGGGCAGAGCTTAACCAGCCAAACAACTAGAAAATATTGCTGTAGCTAAGTATGAACATCTAGAAAAACAACGTGTTCACAATTACGCTCCTTCCAAAAATTTACACCAGCAGAAAGTAGAACATGCTTGATTACTGCTGTATTAGTTCGGTGTTTGGTTGAGCTGTGTGCCACCAGGTGGCTGAAACGTCCAGGCCATTTAGTGTTACTGTATAGCGCCCTAAAGGGAGCCTATATAGTAAGTCTAAGGCCGTTCCCGTTTGCACCTCCGCCCATCCCGTGAAACGCCCGGCGCTGTCAACTTGCGTTTGCGTTTACCCGAATCCCGGACACGCGAATCACTATTGACCTGTATAGACGGTTTCAGTGTTTACAAACAAACCTCGCTTGCCGCTGATTGGTTGCCCGATCGGAAATTCCGGCAGCAGAGCTAGAAGCACTTCCGGCTCAGTTGTTTGAAGGCATGCGTGACGTGAGGCCGGCGCGTCGATGTTTGCACTGCTTGGTGGAATCTGTGATCTGTTAATATTGTCGAGATGACGAGCGACTATATACTTAAAGGCGCTTAGCGCCGAAGCAAAAGATCGGTATCGCCAAAAGCTGATGTTTAGAGGCGGAGAGCCACCCGATCCGCTGTACGATGATGTCGTGCGATTTTAGTTTTCGTCGGGCTCCAAACAACTTCCCTCAGTTACAACCCCGGAGCAACAAGCGGAGCATATTAGTGAGGACATGCAATGAACGCAGACTGTTGTCTTCAAGGCACGTAATGGACTGCCGAAAACTAGAAAAAATTTAATGGCACTTTTTTCTTCTTTCAGGGGTTCGCACTTATATCGATGTATCCGAAAAATAACACAGAATATGCGCAGGACGAGATCGCGAGCGAACAAATACCAGCAAAAACGAGCAAAAGGAACGGCTACCGGAAGTTTCCTAATGGCGCCGGATGCCGGTACCCAGCTTTGGCAGAGCGCGGTGGGCGCTGGATGAAAGCATCTATAGTAATCCTTCGACGTCAAGTGACGGCCGCAAACGCGTAGAGGCCGGTGCCGATCACACACCCCTAACCAGTGCAGCAGCCACTTCGCACGCATCTTTGCCTTGCAGAGGGACACGATGTCGCCCCTTGGCATGTCGCCGATAGCTACGTTTGCAGCCCTAAACGCGAGGCTGAACCACGGTGCTCGCGAAAGGACAGATTATGACCAACACAAACCGTGCAGCTCGCGTCAACGCGGAGCACGTTTTAACACAAGCAGACGACACTTGCTGTGTGCCGGAAGTGCTTTCAAGAGTGTAGCGATGCAATGTCTTTGTGCATTCTCTTTCTGTTACTTCCTTTTTAAAGAAACAAATTAACTAACATTTAAAATATTACGAAGTACATTTGCTCACCATGATTTTGGAAAAATTACCGATGACACGCCGTGGGCAGCCAATCGGATAGCTGGCCCTACTGACGTGATATGGTAAAATCGCGTCAAATGGTCAGGGGCGGCTTAAAATACATCCGAGTGGCGTGCCGTGATCGGTAACAACGTGCCTTTCTAAAACCTTGTAATCAATTATACGCTTTACGCAGAGCACTTCGATGCGTCAATTAATTATCACAAGGACCTACCCTAACGACTCTGTGCCTTTGTACAAAATCGTCAATATCGTTTCAGGGTCCCTTTAGGACATGAACGCTAATATGTGTTGTGATTGGGTCATCACGCGTGATGATGACAGTCGCTGATGAAGATGCATATCTCGGAAGGCCAAGGCAGATTCCCAGTGCTTGTTGCTTGAATCGACTGGAGGACGTGTATGTTTGCTCTTCTGGTCCTGCCCAGCACAGGTCGCGATCTATTATTTCTCCCAGAATGCGATGGGTCTTCTCATAACTAATAGCCTGTCCTTTGATTTTAATGACGTAGGGGCCCATTGCCTTGCGCGTGAAGGCAACCAGCGAGCACTTCTCAGATGACAGCTCTAATCCCCGTCCTTGAAGGTAGTTTGACGTCAGTGTAGCCACTCTCTGAAGCTTGCCACGTACGTGACGACGCGTCACCTCTGATTCCCAGGTGTAGATGTCGTCTAGTGTTGCCAGGTCGGACGAGGCGGCATAGCCCAAAGCTAGAGAAATTGTAGCCCAAATGTAGCCAGACACAAAAAAGAGCAAAAAAATGTAGCCAAATATAGACATTTTTATTTGCAGTTTTATTTGTAAACACATTTATTTTCACATTCGACGACAGCAATCGTTTTTTTTTGCACAACCCGTCGTAACAAAATGTCCCTGACGGCCGATCCTTCACATCAAGAACAGCGCCACAGTGCTTGCATGCAGAACACTTTTTGGTTGGCCCCGGAACCTCTGAAGTACCACTAAATCGCCGCAGAGGGCGAAAAAGAAAACACGTAACGAAATCGAAACAAGTGGGCACGATGCTTTCGAATTTGATGCACTACCTGACATGAGATTTTAGGCTATTGCGCAAGCAATTAATAATATCATTTTCTCGAATTAGGTACGAAATGGCAACCGAAATATTCACTAGTTAGTGCAAAACACAGTTTGTTTCATCGTCCTATCTTGTTTTCTCTTTTTTTTTCTCAATTAGCTTGGCTCGGGTTAGCTGGAACACACTCTATATAGTTTCCATTTACACCAACCTGGCCGCCATCTTAGGTCTCTAACACCCCTAGAACATGCATTAAAAAAAGTGAGATACGACAGATGCCAATCACTGTCTGACTCGGTGTAAGCGAAGCTTTAAAATATTACTACGCAATACGACACATCCGTGTAGAAAGCACGCAGTCGTTTCCGGGGACGAGCACGTCCGCAACGTAACTCGCTCGAAATGGTAAAAGCCACGACGGCGCACAAAGAGCAAAGGTAAACGACAAATTGATAACAGTTACAGTGGTAATCCTGCGAAAACCGGTTACTGTCAAAAAGCAAACCATGTTCGTGCGCTAATAATAATTGCTGGTATATTGCGTGCCAAAACCGCGATATCATTATGAGCCATGCCGCAGTGGGGGCTCCGAATTAATTTTGACCACCTGGCGCTCCTTAACGTGCACAACAATCTATGTTCCAGGGTGTTCCTGCCTTTCGCCTCCATCAAAATCTGGCCACCGTGGCCGGCAATCAAACTCGCGTCCTGGAGCCAGCAGCGCGACAACTCACCTACCAAGCTAACACGGTGGGTGATGTTCGTGGTACGTGGCGCAGTGATGTCATCGTGGCAAACATGTTTCGATATTGGCACAAAGAGTACCTTCATCTGTGACATTACGGGCAAACTATCTCTACGTTAAAGCACCGGGACTCACCTTTGAGCTCGGGGTCTTGCTCCCATTCCTTTTTATACTTCGTCGCATACTTGGCCCACTTCCCCATCGTTTGACTCTCCTCTAGTGGCATCGGTTTCTGTTCTCATCGTCTCGACCGATCTTATGAGAATTTTCAATATCATTCAGGTAGAGCGCTGCATGCCTCTGCTTCCTTATAATGCTTCTCGTTGGACACGAGTGGGCAGATATTGTTTTTCCGCCTATGTCACAAGATGCGTCCAATAACAAGCAGGAAGAGATGGCTGTAAAGCCTAATGAGAAGCATGGAGCTGGTCAAAAGCAGTGCCCGGTGCGATACTTCCCCCAGAAGCCATGGTCATGAACACACTGGAGCATGTCATATAGCCGTGCTTCCCTTCTTTCATGACGAACGTATTTTACTGCCCTCCCTTTCTGAGCATAGTCACGTTAGTACAGTGTGCTATAACACCTTCTACTCCCAGGCTCATCCCGATGCCGAGGTATATCGGGTGTCTGATGACTGAAACCAATAACACGGAGATGAGGCGAAGTTACTGGCGCAACTGTTAGCACGGTGTAACTATAAGTGCATCAAAGATTAAAGCCACCGGCTCAGACAACGGCGCAGAGAAAGGGGGACAGGGGGGGGGGGGATTTCACGCACGCCCACACGCACAGCCGTGCTGCCGGCTCAGCCAGCTAAAAGATAGCCTTCGAGATTTCTTTCTACTCGATTTGCTTCTACTCTGGAGCGTGGATTAGGGCGCCACTACAAACAAAGCCAGCTCGCAAATTTTCAGTAGCCCAAATATAGCCACATAGCCAACTTGCCCAACTAGACGCCACAATGTTTTTCCTGTAGCCCGATTTGGCCATATATATTCAAAGCTGGCAACACAGATGTCGTCTGCGTATGTCGACAGATGCACGGACCGCGGAAGTACATCAACAAGGCCGATGAGCGCAAGGTTAAAGAGCGTGGGGCTCAGGCCTCCACCTTGAAAGACACCGCGTCAAGTGCAATGGTGTGTTGTTGTACCATCTTCTGTCTGTACGAAGAAGGTTCTGCCCTTCATATAATAGCCGCATATGCAATGCGGGTATGCCGCACACGTGACTTTTTGCGGGACTACGCCGCCACCGAAATTTGTAACGGAATACAAGCTTCGCTTAAATATCCTGTACAAAATTCTTGCAGAAGCCCAAGACGAGCGTGAACCCATTCAAATACGCTTGGTGCCTGATACAGTAAATATCGCAAGCAGGTGGGGTCCACCACTGACCACCGATGCAGGCACACGTTGGCCGCTGGGAAGAGCAGGTTCCTGCGGACATCTTCGACAAGCATCACGGAGAACGGGTAATCGAAGAAGAGCGACCACATGGAGCTGGTCTGGTACAGGAAGCCGACCTGGCGTCCACTCCGTATGAAGACGCGCAGGAAGATGGATGCGAAGATTACGGTGGGAGGCGATCACAGAAGACGCGGCTTATATCAACCCGAATGGCACTGATTCGCGCGGCATCTGGAGAAGGATCCCGCAGTAAAACTGTCCCTTTCTTTGCTTTGTTATCTTTTCTCTTTCCTCCTAAGCCAGAGCCAGTTCGTGTAAAATACACGCGCTTGATCCCGAACGCACTCTTCTAATGAGAAGCACGAGCGCTTGAGAAGGCTGCATGTGTTACCTCGTTTGCATAAACCAGTCACGTGGACAGCGACTCTTTTAGCTTTCCAAATGAGCAACCGCAGAAATCAATAGCGGTGCCTATGTCCGCGTAACGCATAAACGCGACGGTAGCGACGTAAAAGAGCAGCCAGAGATTTGGCAACAAGTCACGTGGAGCTGACCTGCTTTATTTGGCCAAAAATCTATCGCCGTTGTAGTGATTCGGTGTTTATTATTATAATAAGTGAATACATATACAATAGCGTGTCAAACGTGCGTGATCGCCGAGAGAATTAAAAGCGCACGATTCGATGCGATGAGGCCAAATGTAGCGAATAGCCACCGGTTGAAGTGTATTGTCGAAGAGGAATCTTATTTGAAACGCCGCACTTTACCTTCAGGGCCAACATGGAGACGGAATTACGGAGATCCAACTTAGCCTTTTCGTCCGTGAGCAAATTTCCATGTTCACCGCAGTGTCCGGGAACCCATTCAAATGTTTTGCGGCGGTGCCCATTTCGCAAGGCACAGTGATAAAGTTCGGCCCCTTCGGGAACAAGCCAGTAATATAAGATCTTCGTCTGAGCACAGAGGCTGGTATAGCGTCACCAAAGACCATCCATGCACGTCTGGGGCGGTTATCGGGAGATGTAACGAACTGCTTCGCGAATGGCAGAGCCGCTACACAGCCGCTTATATAGAATAGCTTATAAAAATCATTAAGGTATAGAATAGCAAAGCAACAAAAGAAAAGTTTAGGTGATGCTTGGTGCAAGCACACTCTTTGGAGTCCCCATGCCCAAAACAGTGAAATCCAGTGACGTTTGCGCTGCTTTTGAGGCAGCCCCTGTGAGGTAAAACACTAATTTCGTTGAGTGCCATTGTTGAAGGAATCATTAAATTAAAATTAAATTATAAAGTTTTACGTGCGAAAACCACCATACGATTGAGGCACGCCGTAGTGGGGGACTCCAGATTATTTTGGACCACCTGGGGTTCTTTAACGTGCACCTAAATCTAGGTACACGGGTGTTATCTGCATTTCGCCCCCATCGAAATGCGGCCGCCGTGGCCGGGATTCGATCCCACCATCTTGTGCTCAGCAGCCCAACACCATAACCACTGAGCAACCACGGCGAGTCCGAAGCAATCATCATCATAATCATAAAAATAATCATAATCAGCAGTGCAATAAAATAAAGACCTGACGCAGGCCTTGTTTTCTACTGTTTTCGCGCATGTGTCTGTTCACATATCGCCGTGTTGTTGAAGCACGAGACATGCCCCACAACGCCCTAGTTATTACTATGCGCCCAACCTGATACTGCGCTTGTGCTTACATCGGAGTAAACCGGGGTAGTGCAGTGGAAAAGCAAACTTCGTGGTGGAATGCACTCTCGTTTATGCGTGAATTACAAAAGTGTAGCACTAACGCTCGGTCACGTTTAATTGAAAACTGCAATGGAATCAGACATTTATGTGCAATTAGGTAGCTTTAAATGTAAACAGCCATAGCAAATAATTCAACTATGATTTTTAGCTGGTCCAACATTAACATTAATGTTTCAGTAAGGAGAGAAATGGAAGCACGGGGAGATGCGATTTTCTGCTTCACTTTGGAAAGCAGCCGTGTCAAATGCAAAATGCTTCCCTTTTGCAACAAGATCCTTTTCAAGCGCAGCTTGACAATTCAACCCGAGAGCTACAAAATGCCATTCTATGCATTCTATTGTGGGCCGCCCACTTTCACGTATACGGCCAGAAGACACAAGCGAATGAGTACAATAGTTTTCCCTACGTTTCAGAATCTTGTGCTAGGAATACGATAGGATATTTTTGTGCACAGCTAAAAATCAGAGTGCTCCGACATAGACACAACAGCAATCAACAATCTAATCTTCATTTAATTAAAACGATAACACAGAAAGATAAAGAACTGAATGAAATTGACCTGCGGGAAGTGACGTTACATAAAAACGAGAACGTCCAGAAAAACGTGCACGTCACGGTAGCGCACACTACTCTGTGGCACATTGATTTATGACACCACGTCGGCACCACTGATCCGCTGGTGTAGCCGCAGCTGACGAAGCCGGAGCCCTTGGCGATGGACGCGGTGCTGGTCACTGCGCTGCTGCGTGCGATTCATTCGCATCGAGCAGCCACCGCAGCCTCGCCGACCGTGCAGGGCGTCGACAGCTCGGGCCACTGCAACAGTGAAACACAAGCACACCGTCACCCTGGCACTTGTATTTCTCTAAAAATCTTAAAATACGTGCTGAATCAAAATCTCATAGAAGCATGGCTACGAGTCAGGATGTACGCAAGTTAATGGCAAACACAAATATTACGGACGAATTGATCGATTTTAGCAGCGAAAGGAGACACGTATGGTTACGGGCAATATTACGGTCTCCATAGTTCTGAATAATTAGTCAGAGCCTTGTCACACTAACTGCTTTTTGTTTTCTGGTCCTCCAAAATCTGTGACTCCGAAGCTGCAGTTTGACTACTTTTATGCTACGAGCTACAGCTGCCAGCCTTGCTAGCAAATACGGAGAAACTCGCGCCATCTTCTTTCTTTTTTTTTCACCCCTTTTTTGCTAAACGCCATCGAATAGTGCTGAAACGTTTACTGACCATACAGAACTTTCTTAGCGTTTACCACACGATAGCCAACGTCGACCACGGAGAGCGGAAGGCAGAAGTAGCGATTGACTGAAGCGTCAAATACGCCCCATCATGCGGAATATTTGCGAATCCAGCCACGCATACTCCATCTATAGTTTAACCTACTGCATGCCAGTGACTGTGGACACTATCAGTTTCGGGTCGCCACAAGCAGTGATTATGATTAACCGGCAGAGGAGTTCATCTAGGCATGAGCTAGATACTTGACTGGCGTGCGCCAGTGGCCTCATCCTCCGCAGTGTAAACATTCCCCAAGTTGACCTTAAGAAGACCAACTGCGGGGGTGCTTTCCTCAACACTCTCGAATGCCGCCATATTGTCTAATTCGCCCTCACCTCTGCTCTCGTTGGCTCACGGGCATATGCTACGGTCGCCATGATTGGCTCAGAACGCCAACATGTAGGAATTTCACAAATTCCAGAATAGCACTCAGATACCACTGAAGAAGTGCGCGTGTGTGTGGAGGATGCCCTGGCAGAGCGAGGGATAGCCGCTTCGTCAGGATGCCACATTTTTTTTTATACGTACCTTTAGTTTTGCTCAGTGCTCAAAGTTTTGGAGGATGAACAGCAACGCACTGCAACGAATGCCTTTTACCGGTCAGTACATGGAACGGCGACGGGCAGTCACTCTGTAGCCGGTTTCTAAGCATGGAGTAATCCCAAGTGTACGTTTACAGTCTAAATTAGAGAACTGTTACACATGCAGGTGAACCTGGAAACGAAACAACGCATTGGAGTACTTTCGTATTGTTCGCGCTTCAATTTATTTTATTGAAGAGTTTGAAGATTGAAGAGTCAAGAGTTTATTGAGCTTTAGCTGGCGTCAAGTGTCGCCTTCGCCTATTGGTGTAGGGCTACTTTTGAACCCTGCTGAATTAAAACGAGGTCGGAGTTTTCAAGAACATTGTCGATCCCGACACTTGAGAAAATGAATCGGGAATGAGCATTTATTCTCTCGTAGATTATGTGGGGAATCCCCGCAATGTACTTTCCTCTGAACTTAGAGATACGCATACTTCAGCAAAAATGTCTATTGGAAGGCTCGCCCAACACTAGTGCACTTGCAGGTCACATCACGTCGAGAAGTGTGCAGTGCTTCGGCTACAGGCTAATTCGAGTTTATTTGTTTTTACCCTCGTGAAGAGCATGTTATGAAATGGCAAAATAAATTCAGCTCGTATGTTCGGTCTGTTGGCACTGGCAAAGAAAGAGCAGTTTTGATATTTTTTTCTTCTTTTTACATGTACATGGGGGCTTCAAAAAAAAAATGCGCCAGGTTTTCGTAAGGCATTCCACATTTAGTTGCGAATAATGTGGAGTTAACGTATTTCGAACTATCTAAAGGACAATAACCCAGTCATCGAGGCGCAGCGCACAATTCTAAAATTTCGGGTGGCGTATCGTACTATCTGTGCCAATGAAATCATTTTGACGCCAGAGCCACTGTTTTCGCAGCCGGCGTTCGAAGAAACAACCAGCTCACCTTTCTGGGTTGCGTGCCCTTGTAGTGGTGCAGCCATTTGTTCCAGGGCCCGAAGTACGGTGGGACCTTGGAGATGCCAGGACGGAGGATCCACGCAAGTCTTGCACCGCTTCTGTCTCCAGTAACGCGTCGCGGAATGCCAGGCGCTGCCGCTGCTGCTGATCCGAAAGAGCGGCCCGACATGACGTCATGCTGACACTTGCGGTGCAAGGTGCGGCGAGACCTGCAGAAGCGCTGGTGAGGTCGAAACGGGGGAGCAAGCCGTTTGCTAGATGGCGGGTTGCGAGCGCTGTCAGCTCCAAGGCGGTCGGGAAAGGGTTCAGGGTGCTGGACGAAGTCGAGTCGCCGATGACGCCTTCGGTGACGCCGACTACTCATTCCGGAAAGCGTGAAGGAGATCAGTGTGGTCGAAGGAGATATAATCTGCGATGCACGGTGGCGTCTCGTGCAGCATCGAACAGGCAGCTGCGCTTCTTCTTTGCCTTTTACTCACGCGTAATCTTCTCGCGCCCACGAGAGGCACCTTGCTTGGTAGCTTGTTCCCAATTTCATGCCGCTTACCCACTACAAAGGATCGGCCGAGAAGACGGTGGTTATAGGGAAGAAGGAGAGTAAAAACGTAAAAAAAGTATGTCACTGTAAGGTAGAAATGTTTGACAATTATGAAACATACTTACTTCTGCAGAATCTAATTTATTATAATTTCATATATACAACAGATGTGGTGGCATTAGAATAACTTAGAGTACCTAATCAGCAATTTGATCAAATATTCAATTCTGGATTCAGCAGAATTAACAGAGTTGTGTCACAGAGATAATCGCAAATGCAGATAATCTATCTCGATATTTTTATCTATACTTTTTTTATAAGCCCGTCTCGTGCCAGGAACGAGAAAGTTGCATTGTTCATTATATTATCGTAATATCGCGCTGCGTCTTTACCTGCGAAGAAAGAAAACAATTAGTGCACGGTTGGACGAAATATGGCCTTATTGTGGGTCCAGTAATATCTACAGTTCAAAAGAAAAAAAATCAGTTGTGGTCTTACGAATATCTGATAGGCGATTTGTCTGATGAGGGCAGGAGCATCGCGCTGGTTACGTTTAAGATAACCGAGCGTACGTGAGGCTTTCGCAGTTATTTTTTCGATGTGCGCAGACAATGACAGGTTAGGTGCAAGGAGAATGCCGAGGTACTTGTATGAGATGGTGCGTGTGACGGGGTTCTTATCCAGTGAGTAATCCAAAGCGGGAATTGTCTTTTTGCGGGTGAATGCTATTAGTTTGCATTTATGAGTGTTTAGGGTCATTTGCCAAGAACACCAGTTAGTAATACGGTCAAGATCTCGTTGAAGACCGACGTGATCAGAGAGGGTGTGTGAGAGTATTACGATTCTGGTTTATAGAGCACTCGACCACCAAAAGAACACCAAATTAAAAAAATTATTTGTGAAGTTTTGCGTGCCCAAACCACGATCTGATTATGACGCACGCCGTAACGGGGGACTCCGCAACTCGGACCACCTGGAGTTACTTAACGTGCACCTAAATCTAAGTACACGGGTGTTTTTCGCATTTCGCCCCCATCGATATGTGGCCGCCGTGGCCGGGATTCGATCCCGCGACCTCGTGCTCAGCAGCCCAACACCATAGCCACTTAGCAACCACGGCGTGTCAAAGGAACACCAGTTCGCCAAGTTATTGTGATATCACACTGCCGACGGAGCGCTGAAGGTCACGAAAACAAGTTGAGCGTTCCGTACTCACAGGCAGGCTATGCGGAAGCGGCTCAGACACGTCTGGTAGGCACCCAGGTTCTCAGCTTTTCTCGTACGTATCTCTTTTGTACGAGAAGGTTTAAATAGCGTGAACAGCAAATGTTATATTAACATGCGTAAACACCGCACAAACACCATACCGAGCAGAGGCAAGAGAACAAAATACGGTGCGTCCGATCGCCCGCAGCCGCGCAAAGTACAAGTACGCAGTTGCTGGCAGAGTAGAAGCCACACCACCTCGCCCCGCGCAGCCTTCCCGCTTTCCTCCTTTCGCGTGCGAGATTGAGTCGCCAGTTCCCTTTGCGCCCGGTCGCAAGATAAGCAGTTGGTGCCGCAGCAAGGCGTCGCCCGCCCTCCCTTCCATCCCATCCCCCCCACGGCCTTTCGCGTGACGGAAGATGTCACGCTTGCCCCCCGCGGTGGGTTCACTCTCCATGAAAGCCTGCGCCCTTCGCGTGCTTTCACTCGCACATACAGCATACAGCGCACGGCGACGATATTATCGCCTTTGTACTTTATATGGAACCTGACGGTGACGGCGACGCCGACGCCGGCGGCAGAAATTAAAGAAAACCACTAAAACCAATCAATATTTTTGGCTTGGTTTGTTGGCTTGCAGAACAACTCCCCCCCCCCCCCCACCCCCCCGGAAGGTGCGACGTCCCCCGGCGGAGATACTTCATTCCAGAAAGCTACGAACAACGCTGCCAGAAATTCAGGACGGCTCTGGCCTACCTGTTGTCAAGCGTCGTCAGACAGCAAATAACCGGCCACCGCTGCCACCTCTGAGCCAAGGTGACATTGTTCGTGTGAAGAACTCTGTCCGGGATGAAAAAGCAAAGGTCATGCTGAGGTGTGCTCAACCCAGATCCTACAACGTGGTCACTGAAGATGGGAGACTTCGGCGTCGCAACCGAAGGCATTTGCTGCCTACGAAAGAAACATTTAGCCGTTTACTTGATGACGACAGCGAAGACACTTCCGGGAACGGCGCATCGCTATCGCAGCAGCAACAGCAGCAGCGACCGTTGACGCTTGATAGGCGTGCAGTGTCAAGCACCCCTGGGAATAGCACCTCGCAGCCGCAACAGCGACCAATGACGTGCGATGGTGGTGCGGTGCTAAACGCTCCGGTGTGTAGGCGATCGCAGAGATAACGTGTACCCCCGCGAAGTTTGGCATATGGCAGGAACTTTGAGCAAATGTCCTAAGTTGTTTGTGTGTGTGTGTGTACATTGACCGGATGTTACGCTTAACCCCTCCTTTTGTTTACGCTTTGTTTATGTTTTCATTCTCTCATGTTGCAGGAAAGGAGATGTATCGTATGCGCGATGGGCAGCCTGCGCCGTGCTGGCTCAGAACTGTAGCTGATACGCATTGCTGACTGATACACCCTTGCTCTCTGTTGGTGCTTACAGTATAAATACCTTTTGCTCAATGAAGCTGGGCTTCTTATCCCCTTGGAACTCGGCGTACCATAACTACGATACATGGTCGTCGACGACGACGCCGACGACGACGCCGGCGCTTGGAGTGAGTGAATGAAATAACTTTATTTCACTCACTCACTTCTCCTTATATGTCCTTATATGGACACTCGCTTGGAGTGTCCATATAATTGCTATCGCAAAACAACGTTCCCCTATACCCCGGCACCGCGTCAGCGAATAACACCACGGACAGAGCTAAAACTTGGTGCCTGGGAAAAGAAAAATTAACAGCTCTGGGCATTTTTTTAAATTTCTACTTAGCCAACAAGAGTCAGCACACTAACGGCATCCGAAATTGAAAAGGATTAGCACACTGCGACGACTCCAAAGAGCTGGACATATAACAGTAATTTCCCTTCTGCTTCACGGCAGCTGTATCCGAGAACTTAAATAGTTAATTGCTTTAAACCATGAGATATCACAAGGCAGTATATTGACTAAAGTAGTCTGCAACTCATACGATTCTAGGCGTGAGTACCACTGGCACGACTGATATACCACATCAGAAAACTTATACAAAGGCAAAAGCTGTAGTAAAAACAGGAAAATAAAATGTAAGCTTAGTTGTTAAGAATTTTCACGAAAGCTTAGCTTTAGATAACATTTTATTGGGACGAATATTTCAACTAATAAATGTAGTGTTCACTTTGAAATTGCGCGTTTGAAGCCCGTCGTTGCTTAAAGGGGTTCTGAACCACCCCACGGGCTTGATGAAAAACACAGACCGCGGATAAGATACGCTGTTGCGAACATCTCAGCCAAATTGTGCAGGCGTGCGCGGCGCGCGGAGCTTGCAAGCGGAGCGCCAAGTCACCTTTTAGGTGCGAAGCACCTTATGCGCCCGGGCTGTCGGTGTCTGCTGTCGTCGTCGTCGTCACGGTAAGCAAGCGGCTCGTGCTCGCGCGAGCGCGGGCCGAGCGTCCCGCCGGCCGAGCGCTCCCGAACGCTCGCGGGTCGTCGTCTTCCACAGCTGGCTGCGTTGCCGCTCATCATTCCAGCATAGAATTTAACTTCTCTTCTGTCGTCGTAATGGGGAGGTCGCGTTTACGGGGTAATGAGCCATTGATTAAGGCAGTATGAGCCAATTAGCGGTGCATCACTGCATCCGTCACACCACCCCAGGTTTCACGTTAGTGGAGCTGCATTTGGCTCAATGGGTCATTTGACACTTACGCATAAAATTTAATCCACCGCTCAAACCGAGCCTACGACTTATCTCGTGCTAACTGTAACAACTAATAAAAACTAAAACAGTAAGTAAGGCATCCATAATGGCGAAATTGCTAAGGCAGTTAAAGAAAAAAAATGTCACAGTTTCGCCCTAAGGGCGAAGCAATGAATGCGATAGCAACACAGCAATCTCATACGAAGTAAGGTGAGCGGCTTTGGTAGCAATATGAATTGTAGTAAACATGAGCTGATTAAGTAAGCAGGTGTGCTGCGGCGTAAGTAGACCGACATGAAGAGAGACTCGATGACCACGAGAAGACGCGTGTGAAACGGCGGTGTTGATGAGAAGCGCTTCCCGTGGGCAGCGCGCGTGCGAAGGGACACACCTGTAGCGCTGCACTGCCGATCCGGGCAGCATTACATGTGTAGCGTGCGTTGGAAAATGTGGCCCGACTAGTACTAACTGAATGAACAAGCGTGGTGTTAGCGCGCACAAACAAACATAAATAGATCATACTGAATGACTGCAGACAACGACTGTCAAAACGCTGGCAGCAAGAGCATATATACGCCGCAGCAGCGGGCGAAGGTACGTGCGGTCTATCGCTTCAACAGAAACTGAGCGGCGAACGCATAGTGCATAAAGGGCAGAGCCGTGTGGAGATAAGGGACGGTGCGGCGAGCGACGAGCGCGGTTGTTGGCAGAGAAAAAGTGCGCCCCCCCCGCCCCCTGCTCCCTCCAGCGCTGGCTTCCCGCTTCCTTGCTTGCGCGTGGGAGAGATAAGAGACCGTGCGGTCGAGCGACGAGCGCGGTTGTTGGCACAGTAGAAGTGCCCCCCCCCGCTCCCTCCGGCGCTGGCTTCCCGCTTCGTTGCTTGCGCGTGGGAGATTGAGTGCGTCCGCTCTCCGTGATAGCGCGCGTCCCAGCACGCTTCCGCTCGGGCATACGGCGCGCGGTGAAGATTTTATCTATACGGAACCTCACGGCGACGGCGACGACGACGGCTACGGCGACGGCGACGGCGACGGCGATGCCGACGGCAGAAATCCGGTTGAAGTGTCCATATAATTGCTATCGCAATAAAATGATGGTTCCGCGAATATACTTTATGGTAAAAGACATCATCAAGCTAAAATAATACTAGTGACGGCTTGGCCGCACGGCGAGCGTTTTCTGAAACGCTCTGTTTTGAACAAAAGCGTGCTCCTCACTTTTTTCTGGACGCTTTATTTCGTAATATAGCAGATTCCCATACGTGGCCACTATTGGCCAATAGCTGACATCAATCAAGAAGGGAGTTTTCATCGATCAGTTTTCCTATGGTTACTTTGTATATTTATTGACGCAGTTCAATAAACTACCTGAAGCAAGCGAAAATCTGCTCTGCTATTTCGATAAGACTTACGTACTTCCGGAAGAAGCCGAGTATTGTCTGGTCACGCTCAGCCGCGGCCGCCCACGTAGGACCAGACTGTAAATTGGTGTCGTAGCCGACGGGTATCGCTCATTTCGACTAATTTTCAACACTCAACTACACTCTTAAAAATAAACTTAGCAAATAGGTAGTAAATGCACGTTTTTACTAAGTTACTGTGTATTTTACCACCTTCTGACTAGTTCTGTACAAGCCAGCGGTTAGTAAAGCTAGTAAGTGCTGCCATTACTAACCAGAAATGCGTCTTAGTAGTTTTCACTAAGTAACTACTAAGCAACTACTAACTCGTCTGGCCTTGGCCTATTATGCTGTGATGGTAACAGTCTTATGCGAAACTGAGATAAACTGTAGTGTTGTTCAATATGTTGGATTAACAGTTATAGGCGACGTCGTAGCACACATATGTACAGACAGTAGGCTTTAGACCTTTTTGCACAAAGCTTTGATTATTTAATCAAATACATAGGTGCTCACCGGTGCCACATGTACTCCCTCAACTAGGCCTATAAGTACTCGTCAAGTTGCCCTTTCAGTAAGTGTTGCGTAGCACCTTGGTCGTTCTGTTTGTATGTCCTTGCTTGTCGTTGTTTGTTGGAGATAGTAGTACATTCTTGTCCGGAATCAGTGCGCCTTCATGTCCTTCGTAAATTTACATTACGTGTATGTATATACCATCAATTAATGCGATAGGGCGCGGCTCTTTTTTTATGTATATTCTTTTACTTTCTTATGCTTTTACAATACCATCGACTTCATATGACAATGCAAGCGGCACTTATAAATGGAATAGGCCCCATTGTATTGTTGGTAATTATATTTCAGTTGCGTTAGTAACTGCACTACCGAGGTAGTATTTAGTTAGTGTGTGAGGTAGTATTTAGTTAGTTAGTTAGACTAAGTTAGTGTTTTTTTCTAGCTTCAGCAGGTAGTGAAAAGTACTAACCATCATTTTACTAGCTGCACTTACTAAGAAGGTAGTGCTAGTATTTACTTAGTGAATATGACGACCTTTTTTTAAAGAGTGTAGCTTCGAACCACGCGAAATTTCAGGTCAGAACACACTCCCGCTTGCCAGCGTGCACACTCCTAGCCACTCCTGGCTTTACGACATGGCAGACTTCGTTTCGCTTTGAGCTACCGCCGCAGCCTTCGCAGTGCGAGGGAGCCGGAGGGGTACATACGCGACCTTTGAATGCCAATAACTCCGCTTCTGCTGAACGCATTGAATTACTTTTTGCGGCGACGCATTTCTGACATAGTCTATTTTAACTATACATGCATTTCCCGACATCGTTAAGATATAGTTTAGGGCCCCTTTAAATTATAAAATGCTTATATTTTCCCGGTTGGCCTTTAGCTGTACCGCGATTTTCTGTAAATTAGGGAAATATATATATATATATATATATATATATATATATATATATATATATATATATATATATATATTGGCAGTGCCACCCTGTGCGAAAGGCCGTGGGGGGATGGGAGGGAGGGGGGCGGCGTTGTTCTCCAACAGCAACTGCGCATTTCGCGACTGCGCGCTTGGGGAACCGTCGATCGCGGCTCAATCTCGCGCGCGCAGGGAGGGAGGGAGGGGGGGGGGGGGGCGTTTGACTGCGGCACCAACTGCGTAGTTTGCACGGCCGCAAGCGCTCGCGAGTGCCTTATCTAGAAAGCAATCTGCAGGCGGCTCATATCTTTATGCGTGCGGTGATCTCGCCGCTCAGTTTGCGTTGAAGCGATGCACAGCACGAAGGTCACTTCACTCACTAATGCTGCCGCGCCGTTTCGTGACGCCAGCTTTTTGACCGCGAGTGTCCGCGGCCATCGAGTGTGACGTGTTCATGTTTGCCAGTGCGCGCTGACACCATTCTTGTTAATTTAGTTAGAAAGCGAATACTTCCAAGTTTATACGGCCGATAAATCTACTATCCATACTTCGCATAGCTTTCTACTCATCGATGGTTCGCCTTTTGGGCGAACTGCGGCTGTTATTCTCTTTTATTCAGAATCAAAATAATTATACATGAAACAAATTGTTCCGAAACAAGGCCCCAAAAGTCTAGGAAGTATGTTGCTCTCGGACGAAAAAGAAGTCACAGGCCCGCTCGGCACGCGCCGCACAGTCGCAGCGTAAGCTGGTGGAGCCGCTGAAGAGTAGCTCCAATTTGGGCACCAGGCACAACAGGGTCTTCGCGGCAGTCTGTTCGCCTCGTTTTGACGAGAATGATCTGAATTGTCCACTCGGCGTCGACGGAAAGCTGCGGCTTGTAATGCTCTCTACACAGCAGTCCGCACAGTCGTCTGCGCCTGCGGACGCTGCGTTTGCAGGCATTTTACCTAGATGGCGCCACCATACTGGCGGAGGCTCGAGCCGTCTTCCCCTGCGTGCTACGCTTATAGGGTATTTTCCGCGGCCCGTTAGCAAGTGCTTGCGTGGCTCAGTGGTAGAGTATCTGGCTCCCACGCTGCGGTGGTGGGTTCGATTCCGGCGGCAGTCGGGTACTTTTTTAGCGTTTCCGGCGATAGCGGTTACGCGGACGCCGCCGGCGGCGGCATCATCGCGACCCGAGACTGCAATTGGAATGAGCCCACAGCAGCTTACGCTGTAAAAGCAAAATCCTAGTGACAACTGCGAGCAGGCTATTAATTAGGGCCTCAAAAAACGGAAGAAAACCGCCAAGATTAAAGAAAAAGCTGCTGAAATTTGTTTATATCGTTACCCGACAGCAAGGATCTATTAAAACATTCAGTAAGAGAAAAATGAGCATCATATATGGCTCCAGAATACACTGCAGATATGAACACGCGTTAGCTAGGCAACGAATATTGCGGTATTGTTTTGCTTTTTATTATTTGCAAGTGACTGGTCCATGTTTGATAGTTTATAGCGAAATGCTAAGTAGTCGAACGGTTTCCTTTCAGCTATCATGATCCTTCAATCCCTTTAACAATTTAACGTAGTGGAGAAGCCAACATACTGTACTTGTAGCGAACATTTACAATTAATACGAAATAAATACTCAAAAACTATATAAATAAATAACAGAATGTTTCATCTAAAAAAATGTTAACGAAATCGACGCGACCCAGTACATTGACGTACGCTACATATTTACGTATTGATTTTGTCCGCCTTAATAAGGTTATTGAGGCTCCCAGAATGAACAAACTGCCTTCTAAATAGTCTTGTTTCTGGTGGAGTTCACAGAATTGCAGAGAGAGAAAGAAATTAGAAGAAACTTTATAGAAGAAAAATAAGGTTAAGTGGGCCGGCGGGTGCATGAGTCCACAGTCCAGGACTACAGTGGCCACCGCCCCGCACCGGGCAAGGTCGAGGAGGCTCAGCTGAGTCTGCAGATCAGTCGGGGCGAGGATGGCTGCCCAAGGCTCCCTAAGAGAATTTTGTGCTAATTAGTGTAAACTTGAATTTTAGGGCCATGATTTGCACTCCCATGAATTAGTTTTACGGAATAATATCCTAAACATAATGGTTCTCTTCTTTTATTCTCATTCTGCGATCACCGTAATTTTTTACCTCTGACTGAGACGACTTTATCTAGTTTTCGTCGACAACCTCAGTGCTGTATACCTAATGATTCCCCAGGAGATTATGCAAAGGCCATCGGTTCGACAGCGAACGGCACTCTGGAGTTCTTGAGCAACAGCCAAATTTACGGTTATTGTATACAATAAACGATATAATAAATTGTGGGTTTTATGCCCCAAACCATGATCTGATTAGGAGGCACGTCATAGTGGGGGACACCGGAATAATTTTGACCACCTGTGGTTCTTTAACGCACACCCAAATCCCGATACACGAGGGTATTTGCGTTTCGCCTCCATCGAAATGCGGTCAGGATTTGAGCTCGCTACCTTGTGCTTAGCAGCGCAACGCCGTAGCCACTATAAGCTACCACGGAAGGGCTATTGTACATAGCATGATAGCTGCGGGAATCAGGCTGTCACGCCAGGCGTATGAGACGAGACCCCGCACACTCAGCGCAGGAAATGATATCAAAGCGATAAGGCGATCAAAAATTGTGCTCAATGGTCTGTCGCACTTACCTCCCTCTCCGGCACACTGGCTGACGTATTGGTGACACAGTTTCGATATATCACTCCTGTGAAAAAAAAAGTACAGCGCTCTAATTCTCTTCCGACATGCAGCGAAATTCTTCCGTGCGCATACATATCACACTCATGAGCAACACCTTAGTTGTGAAACGAATTTAGGCCTAAGACTGTACCACGCGAGCGTATACTTGGACGTATAAAATTCACCTTACTCCGGTAAACCCCTGCACAATGCAGTGCTACAAGCTTTTTTTATTTTCTTCTCAAATGTCTTTTGTTTTAATTATATCCCCACTGGAACGTTCCGTATGCCAACCAATAATTCCGCATGTTTTCCGTACGCTATCCGCATAATTGTTATGAAATTTATATGTATTTCACATAAATTCTATAAGAATCCTACCGAGAACGATCGAATGGAATTATTGAAGGGAATACGGAACGTTTCAGTAACGATGCCTGAAAGCGATTCTTTGAAATAAAATGAAAGCAAAATCATACGCCCACTGGAGTTAAAATTGATAATGGCTGGCTTTGTTCGGTGGGAGTCAGGTATGCGCGGTGATTATGGAACCAGGTGATAGACCGGGGCACTTCGTTCGCTCTCATAACAGTATCATCGAAAATCCTCAAGTCTGGTTCCGCGTAAAACAAAGTGAGAACAGAAGCAGTGTACTTCTCCTAACACCTGCCGCTCTACGCACCAAGTGTGCGACATATTTACAGAGCTAAAGGCACAGCAGAAACAGTCCTCTCTTTATTTCACGTTTTGTTTTGTCTCGCTATTACAGTTATAGGGACGTGTCACACAATTCAAGCAATCAACAAGCCCAGCTTTCTGCTTTAACTACCGTTCTACGCACGTGCACTCTTAAAAAAAAAAGGTCGTCATATTCACTAAGTAAATACTAACACGTTACTAGTCCCAAAAAGCACTACCTTCTTAGTAAGTGCAGGTAGTAAAATGATGGTTAGTACATTTCACTACCTGCTGAAGCTAGGAAAAAGCACTAACTTACTAACTACACACTACCTTGGTAGTGCAGTTACTAACGCAACTGAAATATAATTACCAACAATACAATGGGGCCTATTTGATTTATAAGTGCCGCTTGCATTGTCATACGAAGTCGATGGTATTGTAAAAGCATAAAAAGGTAAAATAATAACTATACATGAAAAAAAAGAGAAGCGCGTCCTATCGCTATTTATTAAGGCGTTAATTGGTGGTATATACATATACGTAAGGTTTACCAAGTACAAGGCGCACTGACTCTGGGCAAGAATGTATTACAATCTCCAACAAACAACGACAAGCAAGAAAACACATACAGAACGACCAAGGTGCTACGGAACAATTACTGAAAGAGCAACTTCTCGTGTATTTATAGGCCTAGTTAGAGGGAGCACAAGTGGCACCGGTGAGCACCTACGGTATTTGGTTAAGTAATCAAAGCTTTGTGCATAAATGTCTAAAGCCTACCGTCTGTACATATGTTATACGACGTCGCATATAACTGTTAATCCAACATAATGAACAACATTACAGTTTATCTCAATTTCGCATAAGACTGTTACAATCACAGCATAATAGGCCAAAGCCAGACAAGTTAGTATGC
This sequence comes from Dermacentor silvarum, assembly GCF_013339745.2. Taxonomy (NCBI): domain Eukaryota; kingdom Metazoa; phylum Arthropoda; class Arachnida; order Ixodida; family Ixodidae; genus Dermacentor; species Dermacentor silvarum. Next base: position 288,548,031 of record NC_051154.1, read on the forward strand.
TTAGTAGTTACTTAGTAAAAACTACTAAGAAGCATTTCTGGTTAGTAAAGCAGCACTTACTAGCTTTACTAACCACTGGCTAGTACCGAACTAGTCAGAAGGTAGTAAAATACACCGTAACCTAGTAAAAACGTGCATTTACTAGCTATTTACTAAGTTTATTTTTAAGAGTGTGTGGTATAGGTCGACTCCACGCGCATGGGCGTTGTGGCAACCACTCTGTGGCCGGCATGCTGCGAAGTCGTCACCTAGATCGCCGTGTCACCAGCTGCAACCCCCGGAGACCACCGCAGCACATGGGCCAGCCGGCGTGGTCGACCCTCCTCCTCCGCATGCGCATC